>NC_057798.1:136275311-136281728 GCF_018294505.1 Triticum aestivum | reverse complement strand
TCCGGCGGCGGAGTGGATATGTCCGGCGCGCGGAGGTGGAAGAAAGCTAGGGTTTCGGGGGAATTAGACCGCGAATTTCGGGGGAGGGTATTTATAGGTAGAGGGAGCTAGGAGTGTCCAAATGAGGAGCGGTTTTCGGCCACGCGATCGTGATCGAACGACCGAGAGCATGGAGGGGAGTTTGTTGGGTTTTGGGCCACTTTGGAAGGGGTGTTGGGCTGCAACTCAAAGAGGGCTTTTGCGGTTACCCGGTTAACCGTTGGAGTATCAAACGACCTCCAAATGGCATGAAATTTGACAGGCGGTCTACCGGTGCTATACCAAGGCCGCTTGGCAAACCTCGGGCCATTCCGAGAAAGTTTAACACCCACTCACAACAGGAGACAAAAGGGGAACGCCGGAGGACTTAGGAGCGCCGGATTGCAAAACGGACAACGGGGAAAATGCTCGGATGCATGAGACGAACATGCATGCAAAATGAAATGCACATGATGACATGATATGAAATGCATAAGATGACATGGCAAAATGCAACACGCAAGCAAATGACATGGCAACGATGGCGAATAACTGGCGGACACCTGGCGCCTCGAATCCGGGGCGTTACAACACTCCTCCACTAACAAGAGATCTCGTCCCGAGATCTTAGGACCGAGACGGAAGGAAAAAGGAGATGAGGTGAAACAAGAACTCAAGAGAAGAATCAAAGAATCAAGAGCACTCGAGAAGAAGAGGGGAATGACGAGAAAGACGAGAATTGAAAGCTCACGGAATAAGATAGACTATGAAATCGCTCGTTCTAACCGGAGTGGTTAGAATGAGAAAAGAAACGAATAAGTCTGAAAGGATTTAGGCAGCACTCCGGCTAAAAATGGAAGGAATAGAACATGAACTAGAGAGGATGGAATGACACTTGATGAACTCTTGAAGAATGAATTAATTCAAGAAGAATCGCCATGAAGAACTCCGGTGATAAAAGGATGATGAGATAGAATGAAGGAAGAAAGAATAAGACAAGCCTTGCGGTGATTTAGATGGAGGTTCCGATGAAATGGCCGTGGAAAAATTGAACTCCGGAAAAGAAAAGATGAAAACACTTGGAACTAGAATTTATTCATCAAGAAAAAACTCCGAAGGAAGTAATTACTCACTTGGATGGAATAAGAATAAGATTTATTGTATGATTATCCTTCATCAAATTAAATTGATGACAAGCAATGGATTTTTCATACTACTTATTCTTCTTGAAAAAGGATTGAGAAGTGACATATCGCAAACTTGAGAAGGACTTCATGAACCACCGGTAGGATTGAAAAGAACGAATGGATTAAAAAGATAATCAAGGAAAAAGAATCTTGAACGAACCACCGTAAGAATTCAAAAATGACTGCTGAAAGAGAATGAATCGCCGGGAAGAATTAGAGGAACAACTATGCTCGAGGGGATTTAGATGCAAATGAACAAAGAGATCGCGAACTGATAAAGAACACTAGAGCGAAGCACCGGAATAATATTGAGGCAAACGAAAGGGCACGATATAGAATAATTGGAGAACGAATCTGAAAACTTAGAATGAAGAAATCTTCCGAAAAGATGACCTCCGGATGATCGAGAGAGAAAGCAACTCCTGAAATGCTCCGGATGGATGAAAAGAATTTGCATGACTTGAAACAATTTGATAGGACAACATCGAGCTAGCACCGCGAATCTCCGGGGAACGGACAAGATTTAGAGGAAAAACTCTTCTTCGGTCTTCAAATGGCGACGAAAAACAACACCAAAATTACTAAGGTACTCCGGAAGAATGAAAAGCAAAGAGGTTGAGCCAACAATGAAAATGATTTGAAAGCGATCTTGGAGAAGGCATGTGACTGATGAAGTTCATTCTTACGTCACACTTGAAAAGAATTATGAATGCTCCGGGGGAATTAGAAGAGTCAGGTAAGATCCTGGGAAAAGACCTGTGGGTTAGGGCCCACTGAAGAGATAACACCGTTGGAAAGGGATGTTGCACAGATAGATGATGCATCGGGATGATTGAAATATTTGAATTGTTCCGGTGCATCATACTCCGGAAGGATAAAATGGCGAGAGACGAACGAGCAAAGGGAAATACTTGAGCCAAGAGAAAGAATATGATCAACCCGAAAAAACTTGAATTGAATCCACCGGAAAAAGAAAGGGATGAAGAATGACGAACGAGACGAGAATTCACCGGTTGAAATAATTGACAAAAGATTGAAGAGACCCCACACGAATGAAATTGATGCTCGAAATAGACTGAGGCTCCGGGAAGAAGAGGGTGGGGTGGGAAAAACACAGGCAACTGGAAGGGGGAATTGACGAATATCTTGAAGAGAAAACACCGATTGAAATCATTAAGGAAAGAAAGCAAAGATTTCGCACGAGTATGATGGATACTTGATTACGGACTCCGGATTCAAGAAGAAGAAGGGAGGGCGGGTGGGAAAAACAAGGACAACTTCGGACAGGGAAACAACATCGATCGAAAAGAGTTGAGGATTGATCTCTCAAAGACAAAGAGGTTCGAATCAGCTTGACGAGGAATGCGCCGGACAAAAGAGGATGGACAACGAATGAAAACTAACCGCGTGATCCTAAAGAAAAATTTGAACGGGAAGACGAGTAATTCAAAACACCTACGTAAATATTCCTCACCAGAGCGACGAAGGGGCAGAGGAGTAAAAAGAATTCCTACTCTCCGATATAACTAGACTCCGAAAACAGTTTTGTTCTAGACTCAACAACGGCCAAACTACACAATCAATCAAGGGGGCTCCTAAGGTCGGTCGAGGCTCTGATACCAACTTATCACGCCCAATATGCGATACTATCCTAAAGAGACTCGAAGGTCCCACCAAGGATAGAACCGCATATTGATACGCTTTTTCAAGGTGGATATCATTACATCAACATTACATAATAGATAGGGATACATACAAGAGGCATACAATGCCACACGAATACAATATCATCATACAAGAGATCAACATCCGACTACGGATGATACATAAACAGAAACTCAAACAATATCCACCCTGCTAGCCCAGGCTGCCGACCTGGAACCTATCCCCTGATCAAAGAAGAAGCAGAAGAAGAACTCAAAGCAAGCAAGCATCGCTCTCGCGTTAAGATCATCGCACAACCTGTACCTGCAACTGTTGTTGTAGTAATCTGTGAGCCACAAGGACTCAGCAATCCCATTACCATGGGTATCAAGACTAGCAAAGCTTAATGGAAAAGGAAGGGGTAAAGTGGTGAGGTTGCAGCAGCGACTA
The DNA here is from genome assembly GCF_018294505.1 of Triticum aestivum. Lineage (NCBI taxonomy): Eukaryota > Viridiplantae > Streptophyta > Magnoliopsida > Poales > Poaceae > Triticum > Triticum aestivum. The sequence goes on along the minus strand of NC_057798.1, from coordinate 136,278,429 downwards.
AGCATATATGGTGGCTAACATACGCAAATGAGAGCGAGAAGAGAAACAAGCGGAACGGTCGTGAAGCAAGCAATGATCAAGAGGTGATCCTGAAGACCTACTTACGTCAAACATAACACAAAAACCGTGTTCACTTCCCGGACTCCGCCGAGAAGAGACCATCACGGCTACACACATGGTTGATGCGTTTTAATTCGGATCAAGTGTCAAGTTATCTACAACCGGACATTAACAAATTCCCATCTGCCACATAACCGCGGGCACGGCTCTCGAATGTTTAAACCCTGCAGTGGTGTCCCAACTTAGCCCATGACAAGCTCTCGCGATCAACGAAGGAATAGACCTTCTCCCAGGAAGACCCGATCAGTCTCGAAATCCCGGTTTACAAGACATTTCGACAATGGTAAAACAAGACCAGCAAGACCTCCCGGCGTGCCGACATCCTGATAGTAGCCGCGCGTATCTCGTCTCAGGCCACGACCGGATGAGCAGTACGTACGGCAACCGACGATACCCCAAGTTGCCTAGGGGCGGCACCGCAAGTGGCTCTGGTTTGGACCAACACTTAGACAAGCATTGGCCCGGGGGGCTAAAATAAAGATGACCCTTGGGTTAATTACTCCCAAGGTAAATATAGGTGGTGGTGAGGCAAATGGTAAAACCAATGTTGGGCCTTGCTGGAGGAGTTTTATTCAAAGCGAACTGTCAGGGGGGTCCCATAAATCACCCGACCGCGTAAGGAACGCAAAATCCGGGAACATATCACCGGTATGACGGAAACTAAGGCGGCAAGAGTGGAACAAAACACCAGGCATAAGGCCGAGCCATCCACCCTTTACCAAGTATATAGATGCATTAATTAAATAAGAGTTATTGTGATATCCCAACATAACCCTGTCCACCATGGAGAAATCTTCAACTTCACCTGCAGCTAGCAATGCTATAAGAGGGGCTGAGCAAAGCAGTAACATAGCCAAACAGTGGTTTGCATAGGAAAGGTGTCAAAGGTTAGAGGTTCATGGCAATATGGGATGGCTTGATAAACAGGTAATAGGTAGCGCAGCATAGCGATAGAACGAAGCAACTAGCATAGCAATGATAGTAGTGAGATCCAGGGTAGCGGTCATCTTGCCTGAAATCCTGCAAGGAAGAAGAACGAGTCCATGAAGAAGATGAAGCCACGAAGACGAACCACACGTAGACGAACGAATCCTCACGATCGCAACGAAACGGAAACTATCGAGAAGAAGCACACAACATAGTAAACACACCACACATGAACAAGACATGATGCACAACAAGCATGATGCATGAAAAGGCTACATGAAGCTACTCATGACAAGAGATGATGCAAACAAGAACAACACATTAAGGCAAGTTTAAATGAGGCCGAAACAACATATAACAACTCCGGTAAGTCCTCATATGCAAATTTCGAAATTGGTCCAGAACTGAATAAACCTTATGTTCAAGTTGTTAAACAGCAAGTTAAGATGCACCAAGATGATCTACACGAAATTCTAGTCAAGTTACATATAAAGTTCATTAGATTCGGAGCTACGGCCTAGAAGATATGAGCAAAACAAGTTAAGCATGGCATTGATGCAAAATGTATACAAACATCAAGCAAACACACCAAAACAAGGATGCAACATGATAATATGAGGCTACATGCAAAAACAAGCAAGTTTCATATAGAGCACACTCAAAACGGAGCAACGGTTCAACACACACTATACAAGTCATAACAACAATCTGTCCATAACAGCAACTAGGCATATTGCAAGCATCAAAACAATAAGCTACAGCACCCCAACATAATAACAAAAGGCATGGGCATGAATTACATGTAAAGCATAACAAAACATGAACACTGAGCTATCTCCAGAAACAACTAGAACATGCTCAAAAAGACATGGAGATATTGCAAATAATAACAGTTTCAGACTATAGCAGGAATAACATCAGGTTGCAACGTTTAGAGCTATCAAACAACATGTTACAGGAAGCTATCATGGCAAAAAAAAGGCATGGCATGAATCTACTAATTGCATAGATCAAAAGACCCTTACTGACCATGAGCCAAAAAGGATCAGAAAATATGATGGCACCCATGTAAACATGGCAAGTTATATTACAGATTCATACATGGCAGGAACAACAATAAGTAGGCATGTTCGTGAGCTTGAACCACTCACCACAGAGCAATACATGGCATGGCAAGGCAACCAACAGTAAGAAGGCATATTTATGAAGCTGAGCATGGCAATAGCAAGGTCATAGGGTGCATGGAACACTAGAAAAACACATGGGAACAAGTGAACTTAATGTTAACAGGCTGACAGCAACATCATTTAGCAAACTTTAGAGCAAGATTACAACATGTTCCAGCAGGCTATAATTGCAACCAAGGGCATGAATGGATAGAGCAAGACATGTATATCAAAACATGTTTATAGAGCATCTCCAGATTATGCATAGAATATTTAGTAGCAACATGTTAACATAGCAACAAAATATAACAGAATCTGCCAGGAAAATAGCAACAGCAACTACCCTACTTAAAAAGCTTGATACACTCGGCACACAACTCACAAAAATACATGGCATACACCCCTGGTAAGATGGCATGGCATAGATCAACATACATGTAGACATCAACCTCATAGGATGCACACATAAATCATGGCAAAAATGACAAAATAGCAAGTTATAACTGTTTCAGCAGATTAACATCAACATGCACTCTTTCAACAGCATTTCGGGCATTAAGATGAGCTCAAATGAAAATAATGCAATGTAATGAAATGAAGTACTCGTCGAGGCGAACAATTTGACATATTATACGCACGAAACGAAGCTACGGATGCAGAGATGCGGTGCGATGAACATGCTAAGATAATGCAAAATATCTGGGACTTAGAGAATCGGGGAAGGGGAAAAATCAACCTCGCGGGCACGGACTCCGAGGCAAGCCGGATCTCGCCGGATTCCTCGCCGGAGACGGAGAGGAGGGAGGATCCGGGGCCCCTCCGGCCGGATCTGGCCGGATCCGGTCCGGGTCGAGGCGGAGGAGGCGGCGGGGAGGCGCGGAGCTCGGCGAGGGTCGCCGGAGCGG
>NC_057798.1:136243321-136274722 GCF_018294505.1 Triticum aestivum | reverse complement strand
GGCCCCGCGGGCCGCGGCAGCGGGGCGCAGACGGGCCAGGTGGCGGCGTCCGATTGGGCGCGGGGGCGGCGCGGACATGTCCGGCGGCGGAGTGGACATGTCCGGCGCGCGGAGTTGGAAGAAAGGTAGGGTTTCGGGGGAATTAGACCGCGAATTTTGGGGGAGGGGCTATATTTATAGGTAGAGGGAGCTAGGAGTGTCCAAATGAGGAGCGGTTTTCGGCCACGCGATCGTGATCGAACGACCGAGAGCATGGAGGGGAGTTTGCTGGGTTTTGGGCCACTTTGGAAGGGGTGTTGGGCTGTAACTCAAAGAGGGCTTTTGCGGTTACCCGGTTAACCATTGGAGTATCAAACGACCTCCAAATGGCACGAAATTTGACAGGCAGTCTACCGGTGCTATACCAAGGCCGCTTGGCAAAACTCGGGCCATTCCGAGAAAGTTTAACACCCACTCACAACAGGAGACAAAAGGGGAACGCCGGAGGACTTAGGAGCGCCGGATTGCAAAACGGACAACGGGGAAAATGCTCGGATGCATGAGACGAACATGCATGCAAAATGAAATGCACATGATGACATAATATGAAATGCATAAGATGACATGGCAAAATGCAACACGCAAGCAAATGACATGGCAACGACGGCGAATAACTGGCGGACACCTGGCGCCTCGAATCCGGGGTGTTACAGACGACTTGTTTGATTGATGCGGCTTCTTGTGCTATCTGTAGGTGGACCCCATCCGGTTTCTTTTAAAGAAAGCAATTCTTCAATCTTCATAGTCGTCCATGAGTATACCCCTTGATCGGGTGGCCGCACCTGATGGAAAACATACGTGGTCAGGACTCCGTACAGGACTAATATCTCATGGATGCATGTGACCTTGTTTATCTCTGGACCAAACCAAAACTGATTAAATATGCATGCATATTCCTTTGTTTGCTCAATCCTAATTCTACATGCTCATTCCTTGGCATGCACATTCTTGCTCTTGTCAGTGCAATGCAAATTAGTAGTCTCGCTTGTAATAATCATCGAGACTAAGTGTTCTGCATCTCCAGATGAAATAACAGTAACCTCGGTATTAACAGAACACGTGGTCGTATCATCCTCCCCCCCTAGAATGGAAACCTTCCTCGGTTTCGTCTCAATCTCTTGAGCAATATTTTCATCTACGGATTGAACAACGACCACAAAAATTTCAGTAGCTTCGACCATATTATTGTTAGTATCTTCCTCTTATTTTACCTTCTTCTGATGTTCTCTCCTCTAAGCAATAAAACGATCCTGACCCATAGGCACGAGGTCGTACTTCTTACCCTTATTGACGGTATATATGTGTGTTGGACAATCATATGCAACATCGTTCTCTTTGTACCATGGCTTGCCCAACAATAAGTGACATGAAACCATCGGAGCCGGAATCACGTCACACAAAACCGTGCAATCATATTTTCCCAACAAAAAAGGTACCTCGGTTTGATGTGTGACACTGAGCTCTTCATGACCCCAACAGAACGAGTATGGTTGTGGGAGTGGTGTCATTGGCAGTTCCAACTTCTCCACCATCTCGATGCTTGCCGCGTTGATCAAACTCATGTGGTCGATTGTCAAAGCACATGATCTCTCTTCTACCACAACACGAGTATGAAAAAGTCCATCCCATCGGCCTTCCTCCTCCAACTGAAATCCATAGCTTAGCTTCCATGATAATCCAGTCATCTTTTGCACAGTGTCGTGAACAACCTTGCTCTGATACCACCTGATATAGACCGAATCTAGATGCGAGATTTGGTCTGTTGTTGCGGCCCAACTTTTCACGACACTCCACCACCACCAGTAGCAACCTCTCGCCCGCGCACGCGATGTACACGAAGTAGAGGGTTTGAACCTTGCGGCCCAGCACGAGAAAACTAATCTCGACGAAGGTACTCACGCGCAAAAACAATTCCACGAGAAATCGCAACACGGAGATTTTCTGAAGATCCCTCCAAAACTTGATACGGGTCTCTACCCTGAAAAACACATCGTGTCTATTTCATAAAAAAATAACCTCCCTTTTACAATGACCGAACTATGGCTATTTATAGTAGTATAGTTGACCCAACCATGGTTTGACTAACACGCTAGCCACACCCCTAATTCGAAGGAAAGCACAAACTTGACCTACCAAAACATACTAACTGACTTGATTTATCTAATATAATCTAAGGAAACAAAAGCAACGACGACTTGTTTGATTGATGCGGCTTCTTGTGCTATCTGTAGGTGGACCCCATCCGGTTTCTTTTAGAGAAAGCAATTCTTCAATCTTCATAGTCGTCCATGAGTATACCCCTTGATCGGGTGGCCGCACCTGATGGAAAACGTACGTGGTCAGGACTCCGTACAGGACTAATATCTCATGGATGCATGTGACCTTGTTTATCTCTGGACCAAACCAAAACTGATTAAATATGCATGAAGATTCCTTTGTTTGCTCAATCCAAATTCTACATGCTCGTTCCTTGGCATGCACATTCTTGCTCTTGTCAGTGCAATGCAAATTAGTAGTCTCGCTTGTAATAATCATCGAGACTAAGTGTTCTACATCTCCAGATGAAATAACAGTAACCTCGGTATTGACAGAACACGTGGCCGTATCAAGTTCCGTCAGCACGATGGTGTGGTGGTGAAGTGATCTGTGCAGGGCTTCACCTAAGCACTACAAAGATATGACCATGGGAGTAAACTGTGGAGGGGGACGCCGCACACGGCTAACAATTGTCTGGTGTGTGCTAGGGGCGGCCCCCACATATATATATATAGGTGGAAGGGAGAGGGAAAGCAGCCAGAGGCGCCCCAAGTAGGCCGAATCCTACTTGGGGTCCCTCCCCAATTCGGACCCCCTTTCCATGTTTATCGTAAAGGAAGGAAAGATGAGGGAGGAGGGAAGGAAGGGGGAGGCTGAATCCCCCCTTTCATTTTCCCTTCCCCTCTTTCCTTCTCCTCCTGGTTCGGTCCATATGGGGGCGCACCAGCCCCTGGTGGCTGGTGCATTTCCCCTCTTGGCCCAAAAGGCCCATATCTTTTGCTGGGGGGGGGGGGTGCCCGGAACCGCTTTCGGTGATCCGATATGTACCCGGTACCCTCTCAAATAGTTCCGGTGTCTGAATACTATCGTCCTATATATCAATCTTTACCTCTCGACCATTTCAAGACTCCTCGTCATGTCCTTGATCTCATCTGGGACTCCAAACAACATTCGGTTACCAAGTCACATAACTCATATAATACTATATCGTCACCTAACGTTAAGCGTGCGTACCCTACGGGTTCGAGAACTATGTAGACATGACAGAGACACCTTTCCAGTCAATAACCAATAGAGAAACCTGGATGCTCATATAGTCTCCCACATATTCTACGAAGATCTATATCGGTTGAACCGTTATGACAACATCCGTTATTCCCTTTGTCTTCGGTATGTTACTTGCCCGAGATTCAATCGTCGGTATCTTCATACCTAGTTCAATCTCGTTACCGGAAAGTCTCTTTACTCGTTTTGTAATACATCACCTCGTGACTAACTCCTTAGTCGTTTGCTTGCAAGCTTATGATGTGTATTACCGAGAGGGCCCAGAGATACCTCTCCGATACTCGGAGTGACAAATCCTAATCTCGATCTATGCCAACTCAACAAACACCTTCGGAGATACCTGTAGAGAATCTTTATAATCACCCAGTTACGTTGTGACGTTTGATAGCACACAAGGCATTCCTCTGGTATCCGGGAGTTGCATAATCTCATAGTCGAAGGAATATGTATTTGACATGCAGAAAGCAATAGCAATAAAACTGAACGATCATTATGCTAAGCTAACGGATGGGTCTTGTCCATCACATCATTCCCCTAATGATGTGATCCCATTATCAAATGCTAACTCATGTTCATGGTTTGGAAACCTTAACCATCTTTGATCAATGAGCTAGTCTAGTAGAGGCTTACTAGGGACACTATGTTTGTTTATGTATTCACACATGTATTAAGGTTTTCGATCAATACATTTCTAGCATGAATAATAACCTTTATCATGAATAAGGAAATATAAACAACAACTTTATTGTTGCCTCTAGGGCATATTTCCTTCAAAAACACCATATGATCCAACTATATTAACAAAGCCCCTGATTCATCAAGATCGTGCCATCAAGAACACGAGAGAGAGAGAGAGAGAGAGAGAGAGAGAGAGAGAGAAAGGGAGAGATTAAGCACATAACTACTGGTACAAACCCTCAGCCCCGAGAACTACTCCCTCCTCATCATGGAGACCATAGGGATGATGAAGATGGCCTCCGGTGATGATCTCCCCCTCCGGCAGGGTGCCGGAACGGGCTCCCGATTGTTTTTTCGTTGCTACAAACGCTTGCGGTGGCGAAACTTCCGATCTAGGGTTATTTCTGATGGTTTATCTATTTATAGGATTTTTTTGCATCAGTTTCACGCGAAGATGGGCCTCGAGGTGAGCACAACCCACCGAGGCGAGCCAGGCCTCTCTGGCGCACCGTGGGGGATTGTGCCTGCCTCGTGGCTCTTCTGGCCCTCCCACAAAGCTTTGGGGGTCTCTTTTGTTCCAAAAAAATTGTCAAAATGTTTCAGCTCATTTGGAGAACTTTCATTTCTGCACAAAAAACAACACCACAGTAGTTCTACTGAAAACAATGTCAGTCCGGGTTAGTCCCATCCAAATCATTACCAAAACCATATAAAATTGTTTTAAACATGGCATGAATACTTCATAAATTATAGATACGTTGGAGACGTATCAATGTCAATTGTGCTAACAATATGCAAAACCCCAAGCTTGGGGATGCTAATTTTGCTATGTCCACTACTTGTTGCAATGATCATGATTGGGGTGATTTTTCTTATGATCTTGAAAATTTATTTAAGCCTCATGATGAATATGTTTGCAATAATATTGAAAATGGGCTTGGAAGAGTATCAACTCTAGGTAATAATGATCCCACTACTTTGGAGTATGATCAATCTTATAATTTTTTGATAAAAGTGGGCCTGGAGAGGTCATGACTTTAGTTAATGTTAATCCCACTATCTTAGAAGAGTGTCAACTTTGCATGCATGTGGATCATGTAGAGAATATGTTATGTGCTAGATATATTATTGAATTTGAATATGATCCCACATGTAATTATTATGAGAGAGGAAAATATGGTTGTAGAAATTTTATGTCACTAAATTACCTCTCGTTATGTTGAGATTGCTTTTCTTTCTTTCTTCTTCCTTGCATAACTTAGTTTTTGCTTGTCTTGATAATTTGTTTACTTATAAAATGCATATGCATCGAAAGTATGTTAGACTTAAACTTGTTTTTCACGTGCTACGTGATGCTCTCTTCGTATTTCAATTTGCTATCTTTCATATGAGCATCATTGAAATCTCAATGCCTAGCTAAATGGCTTTAAAGAAAAGCGCTTGTTGGGAGACAACCCAATATTTTTCTTTTCTGTTTTTGTGTGTTTACACATTATTACCTTTGTATTAATTGTGTTTTAGTGTTTTAATTAGTGATTGATCCAAGTAAGACCTTTGGGATGATATATGGTGATAGTTAATTTGATCTTGCTGTTACTGAAATTCTCAGTATGATTCTTGGTTACAAATATCATGATTTAGAATCGACATCTCAAAGCCATTATTTGACATAGCTTATTATCAAACAACACTATCCCATTAAGATAAATGGTTTTCTGTGTCATTTAATTGTCTCTAATGTCCGACCACTCGTTTTATCTCGTTTTATCTTAGTGCAAAATCTATTTCTGAATCATTGCCTTAAAGCTGGCATGTTTTGGACTCGAAACAAACTTGAGAGATGTCGACACGGCATTAAGGAATGTGATAAAACCAGGTGTATCTTTGTATGCTATTTAAGCGTATCAGTTTCTTTGAATGTGAGTTCCCTAAACAAGCAATATTTTCATGTGATGAGCCTAAATTTTGAGCGATTTGTATTTGTGTTTGTTTACTTGAACATATAAGTCACAAATGGATGGCTGTTCACAGCCATCATAAGCTACTAGAACATCAAAAGAAGTTGTGTTCTCGTAGTTTAACATATGTTTTATTGTATCTGATTAATCAAGCTCTTGGTTTGCATGTCAAAAGAAGAGATAATTTGACCTGAAGTGTTTTCCTGCACCCTTGTACAGAAGGACATGTTAACTCTGGCAGGCCCATCTCGAGGATTTGTCGTATCAGATACAATGTTTTTTGAGATCAATCTTAAAATCAAGGGTGATAACATCACTGGTGACAGAGATTTTAGCAAAGGTGTAATAGAACACTATCTTGTCCCATTTGAAAGTCAACCTGCGACCTCGCTGCTACATAGTTGGCCGAGTACCGTAGAGTTGGTATGTGAGCCTATTCCATATCCTGTGGCAGTTACTCTTGACTTCAAGATCTTGAATGGACAACTTGATCTCCCTTTCAAGGGGAAAATATCTGCTGGGACAACTGAAAATACTCACAACCATATCGTTCTCTATGAATATGATGACAGTAAAGCAACCGACACTCACAGACTAATTGGAGATGGTCACTTGGTTGTGCTAACTCGTAAGTTGGTAGTTGTTACAAGGCTGAACTTCGTGCTCGATGAAGAACCAGAAAGTATGATCTATGTTTGCTTTTGTGACAAGGATGATGAAGATAAGCAGACCTTGGTGATGCTACAACACCCTGATGAGGAGATGGTTTGCAGTCATGGTTCCTACAAAATGCATTTGAAGGTTGTTTGGAGGCCTATCTTAAAAAGCCCACTGCACGACAATTTTGAGAAAAGATGGCGGTCTGTGCACATGAGATCGTTTATGATTCCTTAGGACGAACATGCCTTTGTGAAAGATGGTGGTGTTATTAGCTCTTTATTTTTCTGTTTGTTTTCCTTGTAGAACTTGATCTGTGAGGGCATGCCAGCCTCTCCTTGGATACCTGCAACAGTTGCTATTGTTATCATTACTCACTTGGTCCTTAAACTGTTTATGTTTTTATCATAGGCATAGTCTAAGATGCAACTTGAACACATATTTACTTAAATTACAACATAGTTCAGTGAGCTCTGAATGTGAAGATTCACCTTTGTGACAAGATACAATAATGAATTGTTGTGATACTTGTAAGAGGCTTGAATCTCAGATGTTCAGAAGGATGTGGGTGGGAATGGGAACAATTTTTCCGTACAGGAGTCGAATGGGAACAGTTTTTCCGTACAGGAGTCGAATGGGAACAGTTGGTTTTCACTTCTGAGGGGATTCAACTTAGGGCGACTCCAATATACTAGAAATAAGGTTGGCCACAACGGATTTAGGGTGTTCAGAGTGTCGATATTAGCCAGCTTCTAACATTGTGGGCATCCACCATATAAACAAAAAGTAATACTAATACCGAGGTCGCCCTTTGCTATGAGACCCGGCCGCAGCAAATACATATACTACTTTCTCTCCAATCTTTCCATTTGTATTCGTTATGAGCTCCTGCTTTTCCCCAGGGCTTGATCCTTGAATAGGATTAGCCATTGTTGAGGGATGTCAGAATGAGCCACCAAACCTATTTAGTGTCGGACAATGAGGTATTGTTTTTGACATGGTCATTCCTGTTTTTCTAGATGCACCACAAGGTGCAAGAACAGTCTGAGTGCTTCTTATTAGCATGCCAAAACCTAGCAATAGACAAATAATGATCACCCAGAGGACCTCAAAGAAATCTGAGATATGAAATAAAATCTGTTTAGCTACCAATCAAAGAAAAGATGTCTAATGGATTCATCCTTAGAACTGAACACACAATCTTCAGGTTTGTTTTGGTGGGCGTTGCCGCGCCCATTCCATTATCAGGCTACCCTTGCTTTCTGTAGTTAATTAAGTTGGCACAAACTAGATACTACACACGCCAAATAACATACTATTCATTGTCATTAAATACATTATTTCTACTGAAAACGTTGAGCAGGTATTCAGGCATAGGGTGTCATGCCTTCATTATATTCCATCACTTCCGCTTCAGTACAACCCCCTAAACACATCGAGGGCTCAGATTATCCCATACCCCTTCATAACAAAGGGCAGGATGGTCTTTTCTTAACATCTTTCTTTAGCAGTTGGTCTTTTTTTAAAGCACGTCTACGGTATACAAATTCCACAGGTGCTGGGCCGGCCCATTAAGCTACCACGTTCAATATAAGCTCAACCTAAAAATAAATACATGGAAAATGTAGAGGTTATGAGGATTTGAACTCAAGACCTCCCAACTAAACAACACATGCCGATAGCCACTTCAACCAACAACGGCTTATGTTATTTCCTAGCGAGAAATATATATACACAGTAGCGTACATATATATGAAATATTTTCTGAAAAAAAAGTGAAACTTTTATTAAAAAATGCGAACAATTTTTAAATGCCGAATAGTTTTGGAATTTGAGACCGAAATTTGAGCATTTTTTTTTAAAGTGAACAAGATTTCGAAACACAAACAATTTCCGAACATCTTTCAAAACATGAACAATTTTTAAAATTTGCGGTTTTCTTTGGGGGGAGGTGGGGGGGTTGTTTGTCCCATTTTCTTTTTTATTTTTCAATTTTATTTTGATCTCAATTCTCTTTAAAAAAAATCATGAACTGTTTTTAAATCGTGAACCTTTTCTTAAATTCATGAACTTTTCAAATTCGGAAATATTATTTTAATATCATGTACTTTGTTTTCAAATCTGTGAACGTTTTCAGTTTTATGAACTTTTGTTGTCCTTTGAGCTAGGTGTGGGCTTAAAAATCGACAAATCAAAGACCGAAACGATACCGAAAACGAAAAAACTAGATTTTTGGTTTTTTGTGTTGGTGTTGGAATATTTCCGCCACAAAGTCGACTGGTTGAAAAAAGGTTTATCAATTTCAGAAAAGTAGACAATTTTCTTTCCTATGTACACTCAAACAAATGTACAGCAATAAATCAACACCACCCAATCACATCCATTTAATTAAATATTATATCTACAACATGTTGATTGCTTTTCCATCTTTGCGGTGCTATTGTCGTCTTAGGACTTTCATATGAATCTCTGATTCTTTTTTCCCTGTTTCTGCTTGGAGTCAGGTCATGCGAGTTCATCCAACCATTCACGTACAACTATGTGCTGCATTGCAATTTGCAAGTAACCTTGCTTCAGCAGAGGAGATTGGGCGATGGACTTGCTATCAGCCTGGTTATGAACTACTATGTCTATTCCTAAATAGATAGCATATTAGAAAGCATGCACTCTAAATTTGGCTCATGCAATAAAAAGAGTAATCATATTGTTTTCTTGAGTAAAGAAGGTATTCAAGAAATGTACGTGAAAGGAATATTGATTTATGAAGAATGATATTTCAAATTATGTATGCCAAGAAATACTCCATCCGTTCCAAAATAGATGACTCAATTTTGTACTAATTTTAGTACGTACAAAATTAGTATAAAGTTGGTCATCTATTTTGGAACGGAGGGAGTAGGTACTATACACTTCGTGTGAAATTTCAAATTTTCAAAAGGTTAATCTATTATTTTTAGGGAAGGGTATCCTACATATGATTACATGTGTTAGCCGAGACGTGCAAGGCAAGCTTACTGGTGTGACAAAAGTTTGTCGAATTGGAAAAAGTTCATCAGTTTGAAAAATGTTAAGAATTTGATGAAAAGTTCACAAATCTGAACAAAAAGTTCGTAAAATAAAAAAAGTTCTCAATTTTGACAAAACAAAGTTCACAAATTTGATAACAGTTTGTGAAATTCAAAAAAGTCCATCGACTTGAAAAAAGGTTAAAGAATTTGTAAAAAAGTTTTAAAAATCATGAAATTGATAAAAGTTTGCGATATTGAAAAATATTCATTCATATGAAAAAAGTTAAGTTCACGGATTTAAAAAATGTTCATGAATTTAAGAAAATGAAAAAAGAAAATAGAAAAATAAGAAGAAATAAAGAAAAATAAAGCGAAGAAAAAAAAGGCAAAAAGAAAAACAGACTGATAAGATGCACAACAAGAAGTATAAAAAAGAAGCCAGACACAAGAGATAAATTGAATAAAAGAAGAAGCTAGGCACAAGAGATGCGCTGTCCTAGTTGGTTAGGGCAGGTAGATATAAGGGCATCTCCAGCCGTTCGGCCCCCCAGGGCGTCTAAATTCGGCATCCTGGGGGCGTGCCGGCGCTAGCTCGGCCCCTGGGGGCGAGCTAGCTCCCAGTCACGCACCCACGCGCCGGCCCCAGGACGCGGTTAATTCAAACTCGGCCGTTCCCGCTCTCAAGATGCCGCAAGTCCGGCGATCGGGCATAGTCTGTCGTTACAAAAAAAAAGAGCGCCGCCGCCTCGGCGGGGTCATTCATCACTCGGCGGGGTTGGTCCCAGGTGTTGGCGGAGTGGGCGTGCGCGAGCTCGGCGGCGTCGGAGCTGCTTCGGTGTTGGGCTGCGTCGGCGCGGCTTCGACACTGCTGGGCGGCGACGTAGAGGCTTCGCTCGGGCTTGGCGTCCGTGCGGCCGTGGGCATCGTCGGCGTCGTGGGCGTTGCCATCGGCAGCTCGTTCAGAATGAGGCCGCGCTGAACCAGGTACCACGCCTTAAGCTTCTCGTCGTTGCTCTGAAGCAAGTCCGCCGCACCCATCAGAAAAGCCATGTCGGTGTTCCTCTTCTTCGCGGCGACGTTCGTCCGGAGCAGGTCGAGCTTGATGGCGTTGTTCTTCATTAGCGCCGACCACCGCGCCTCGGTCTTCTCTTCGCGTAGGACGGCCCGGGCCTGGACGTCGGCGAGGCAGTGCTCGATGGACTCCTGCACTCGCGCGGTTGCCGCGTCGGCGTTCTTCCCCTTCTTGGCCAATTTGTGGCCGTTCGGCCGCCCTTCCGACGCGCCTGGAGTCGGCGCGTCCGGCTTGTACGTCTCCTTGGCCTTGTCGAGGGCACGTCGGACTTCCGCCCACTTCTCGCACTTGTCAATGCGCTTGTAGACGTGAAGGTGCTTGAAGTCGGTGTCTTGGTTGTCACCCCGGAACATGGCGAACATGCGCAGCAGCTGCGCGTATGGACGAACAGTTGGCGAACCGCGGGCGCAGGGACGAAGATGTGCGGGCGAACGGCGTGCGTACCTGATCTTCAACGCTGGCGCCGCTCTCCGGGCGAGCCGCGACCTCCTCGATGATTCCGTGCCATTTGTTGCACGCCATCTGGATACGCCCCCAATGGTTCGCCATCGCCTTGGCCCCGCGCTGCATGTACATGCCTTTGAAGTAGGGGTCGACGAGCTTCCGCTCGTCGAACTCGGCCTTGATGCGGTCCCAGTACGTCTCCAAGCTCTGGTTCGCGCCGGTGGTCGGGTCGAGGCAGACGACTTTCCACGCTTCGGCGAGGCATTCCTCCTCCTTGGACGTCCATTTGATGCGCGGCTCGCCCGACCTCGCCGCCCGCTTCTTTTTCTGGCGCCCCTTCGTCGAAACAGGAGCCGGCTCCTCCTCCTCCTCCTCCTCCTCGTCCTCGTCCTCCTCCTCGGGCTCCTGCGCATCGTCGCCGTAGACGTAGCCAAGCTCGGCCTTCATGTCGCCGCTGAGGTCGACTACCTCGTCCTGGGTGGCGAAACCGGGAGACGAGGCGGCCGCGGCCGATCCTGTCGCGATGATGTCATCCATGTCGGCTCCCGTGTCGTCGGCGTCGCCGAGGTGCGAGAAGGGCAGCGGCCCGCGGTAGAGATGTGGCGTTGGCGTGGTCGTGTAGGCGGGGGGCGGCGAGTAGTTGTATGGTGGGTACTGCACACCGGCGAAGGCGGGCGATGGAGTGCGCGTAGCGGGGTGACCATGAGGGAAGGTCACGTTTGGGTTAAACCCGCCATGCGCGTCGTCGTCGGCGTAGCCGGGCGACGATGAACCCCATGGAAATCCGGCGCCTTGCTGTCCCCAGGGCGCGTACTAGTGGGCGTGGCTGGCGACGGGAGCCTCGACAGAAGAGGAGGACGCCGCCGCGCGCGCCGCGTTGTCGCGGGCCTTCTTGGCTATCCCCCGGTTCCGCCTGTCGGCGGTGACCGCTTCTCGGCGTTGTACTTCCACCCTCCACTCGGCGTTCGACAGGCCCGGCGGCTTCGTTGGAGGCGCCCTCGGCTTCCTCTGTTTCGGTTGGGTAGCGGCGCCCGTCGCGGTCGCCGCGGCGCGCGGCATGGTGTATTTCTTCGGCGGCATGGCGGCGGGATGCGAGCGGGGTTGGCAGGAGAAAGGGGGGAGAATGGCGGGAGCAAGGCGAGCGAGCGGGAGAGAAGTGAGAAAAGAGGCAGCAAAACGGCGGGAAAAGGCCCTCGGGTCGCCTCCAGTGCGGGCCCACGCGCCTTTTTCGCTTGCGCCGGCTCCCCAAGCGCCCCCTAGGGCGCCGGGTTCGGCCTGGGTCCGCCGGCACCAGTTTTGGCTCGAGCCGGCGAAAAACGGGCTTCTGCGGGCGCGACTGGGGCCTTTTTTCGGCGCCGGCGCGGCGAAATCGCCTGGGGAGGGCCTGTCGGGGGCGCGGCTGGAGATGCCCTAAACCAAGAGGTTGGGTGTTCGATACTGCCTCACCCACCTATTTTTTGAAGCTTAAAAACATAATAAAATAATAAATGGGCCAGGCCCAGGATGGAGGGGGGACGTGCGCCAGTTTGTCTGATGGGCCGGCGAATCTGCTATGTACGTCTACGTACAGCTCGTACGCATCACATACGGAGGTGTGTATACGTTATGGTCAAATGACGATACTACCCTTATACGGTTTGTGGAGGGGGGGTGTACCGAAGCATGGCTCATATTCCATAAGGGAAACATAGCAACAAAGTTGAAACCAAACATCTTTCTGGAGGCATAATCAGGTAGAATTGTAGACATAATTAGTATCCGACCAAGCATCCTAGAACAATAATAGTTTTTGAGGCACAGAGCTCCATCTTTTGTCAATATCTGTGCCGAACGGCCCTTCAAGAATGCTTGTCCAAGTAACCTCCACTTTAAGCTCATAGGAACCGTGATTGCAAACCTTCTCTTCCTGAGGGTATTGTAGAGTGACCGAGGTGCATTCATCCTCATCATCACTGGTAGTAAAACAAACAGTGAGCACTATTTCTTCATACTCATCATACAAGGAATTAGGGACAGGGACAGCCACCAGATTACGGCTTAAAGCAATCGAACCACCATCTTTGATTAATCTAAAATCATCCATCGCTTTGTTTTCGTAGTCGTGCAGAATGATATGGGTCTCAGCATCTCCAGCGGTCCAAGCAGTTACTTTGCCTCTGAAAGGAGGATCACATGGCCCATTCAAGATATTGATTTTAACGGTAGCTGCCACGGCATATGGAGCAGGCGCCAATACCAGTTCTACCGTACTCAGCCAGCTAGTTAGGAGCTCAGTCTTGGGTCCCTTGGCCAAGGGAACAATATAGTGCTCTATTACACCTTTGCTAAAATCTTTGTCATCGGTGACTACGTTGCCCCTAATCTTTAGGTTGATCTCAAAAAATATGGTATCTGATACGATAAGTCCTCGACTTGGACCTGTCAGAGTTAACATGTCCTCCTGCATAAGGATTTAAGGAAAGATAATCAACACCAAAATGCCTTCAAATAGTTAACCATGCTATCTCCAGTTGATTATAGTTGGGACGACAATAACCAAGCATAACTAGTCTGACGAGAAGGTTCTGGTTGTACCCCATATCAGTGCACCCTGTATGCTCACCGTCCATTTTTCACCAAAGATTGTGCAAGCAAACTTCTCTTTTTTGTTTCTCCCAAATAAAAGAACATTTGAATTCGTAACTTTGCATATCAACATCACACAAGTACTACCATGTGCAGAAATGTTTTCAGATTTTTAGGCGATATAGGTTTTTAAAAACGATTTTTAGGCGCAACACAGATTTATCATGATAGAACATATTTGAACTTTGACAAATTTATGTTCCATAAAAAACGGAAACATTTTATACTATGAGTGGCACTTGTGTATACTTGACCTGCAAAGTTTTAAGGTCAAATGTTCTCTTGTTTGGAAACACAAAAGAGAGAAATTTCTGGTCTACAGGGTACAGTGGTACAACTTCCTAATACTGGGATATTTTTTTTCACACGGTGGACTTACAGTGAAGGCTCAATTTATACATACTGTGGATAATCTACTACCTCCGTGCTAAAATATATGACGTTTTGGGAGGCTATTAGAACGTCATATATTTTGGCATGGAGGTAGTAGCCTACTAAAACGTCATATATTTTTGCATGGAGGTAGTAGTAAGAAAAAAAAACTAGGAGAGTTGATGGAGTAATAAACAGATACATACCGGGGACTCGATGTACTGGGAATTATCCCTATCGCGCCGGAACAAGTAGACACATTTGTAGTCGACCTCATCCCGTGCGAGAACAGTACCAAAGACATTGATCGGGTAGCCCACGTCGGACTGGATTACCTTCAAGGAGATGACATTAACAGATGCCTCGTGAATTGACCTCCACTGAGAATTGGTTAGCTCCTGAAGCGGCGGCCCATGGGTAGCCTCGGCTGTAAACAAATTAAAGCAAATCAGAAGCGAACAAAAGGATGTATCTAGACGCGGGTTATGAGATACTCCCTCCGTTCGGTAATAGATGACCCCGTCGTATTTTTTGCGAAACAGTCCTTCTATTTTTTCCGACCAATCCCGCGGTCCTCCGCTCCCGACATAGAACTCCGTCGCTCACCATTCTTGCTCGCCCGCTCGCCGTCTTGGCTCTCCGACGCCGCCCCCCACCGCCTTCCTCCCTCCCCCGCCCCACGCCGCCTTCCTCCCCCGAACCACGCTGCGATGCTGCCGGCTCGTCCCCCTCCTCGTTCCCCACCGTCTCAAGCTTCAATTTTTGCCACATCGCCGGTGGTTGATCTGCCGGCAGAATTGCGGGCGGCGGCCTGGAGCGGCAGTACGCAAGCTCTGACTCCATACCGAGCCAGCCGGCACACCCGCCAAGGAGCTTCGCCAGCCGCTGCCCTAGCGCCCGCGGCCGTCAATGCGTGGTCGGGCGCCGCGTCGATGTTGCCGCTGCTCGGCGCCGCCGTCGCCGACTCGTGGCTCGGCCGGTACCGCACCATCGTCGCCTCCTTCGTTATCTACATCACGGTCAGCCTAGCCACCTCTCACCTCTGGAATCCCTTTCTCCATTCTCAAGTATACTGTTCAGTTAACCTCTCTGTAGTCTGTAGGCGCCATAAGATTAGATCAAAGCATTAGTCTTTTTTGTCCTGCACAAATCCCGCTTGCCAGTAGTCATTGGATCAAAGCATTAGTCATTTCTCTGTAGTCTGTACTCCCATCTGCCACTTGCGTGCGACTTGAGATCGCACAAATCCCGCACAGATGGCGCACAGATTTGGGCACTAGGCTGCATCTTCAGAAACATGCAGCTATTCTTTGCCGTATCTTGGTTCAGTCCTCTGTTTCTGCTAGATTTTTTGTTCTCCACTTGTGTGTACACTGAAGGGAAAATTCAGAACCTGAGCTCTCTCTGAAGAAGGGGATGCAGTTACCAGTTAACTGAATTTCTTCTTTTCTGGTGGTCTGACATGTGTGTTTGTTTATTTCTCTTGCTCTCTTGGCTGCTCCAGTGGCACAAAGGCGAGCTACCTTGGCGTGCAGAAGAGGCCCCCCTCCCTTGCCTTGTGCCCGGCGACCAACAACTGCGTGTCGACGTCCGAGAGGATAAGCAATTCCAATCACTACGCTCCCCCATGGTAACCATCTGTGTTCAGTTCTTTCACCATTGATCATGAACCACATTATATGATAAATTCAGTGAGTAAGAAATTGCAGAGTCCCAAATATGACAAAAATGACATCTGCATTTTCTAAAAACAATTTAGTTGCAATACAATGTCAATTACCTGAAGCAGCACATTCGGATTTAGTTGCAATACAATGTCAATAGTTGCAATACAAGGTCAGTTAGTTGCTTCATTTGTTATTATTATTATTACCACTGATGTGTTTCTAGAAGAAACAATTATTACTCCTAATTCATGCTCACACAACCACTTCATGCTCATACAATCATACAAGTTGAACCACATAGTTATTGACACAGAGATTGCCATGTTGCTAATAAAAAAATTGCATCATCCTTTCCTTTCATATACAGTAATCAAATCTGTTGGAGTTTACACACAATCTGTGCTCGTATCCTATGCTCTTCCTGGTCATCAACAATGGAAATGATTGTGTGAAATTTAACACATTACTGGCCTGCAAACTGCTTCCATTATCCTGCTGAACACAACCTTTGCAGGGACGCACGGAATTGCTCCTTTCCCTTTCTCTGCTTCTTTTCCTTTCTTTGCTTGGAGGGCGCTGCTGCTCTTCTTTCTCTTTCTCTGCTTCGAAGGTGGTGGTGGTGCTGCTACTGCTTGTAGAGTACTGCTGCTTGGAGGATGTTGCTGGTCTTCTTTCCCTTTCTCTGCTTGGAGGATGCTGCTGCTCCTCTTTCTCTTTCTCTGCTTCAAATGTAGAAATGTCAGTTCAGTGTGTAATATGAATCTTTTTTGCCTTTATAAATTGCAGAAGAAGAAAGGTAAATTTCAGCATTCTAGCTTTCTTGCTGGGGGAGCTACATCTGCTGCTAGGAAACTGGTTGCTCAAAATGGGACTCTGAAGGTATGCAATTCTTATCTGCAAACAGCTCTTACACCAGTTTTATCAGGCAACATGCTGACACAACCTGAACTTTATTGTTGGCAGGCTATTTGGCCTCACAGTGGCCACTATCGCCCCACAGAGGAGAACTTCCAGGAGTTTAAAAGCTTCCTCAATGACAACTTGGTTGATCTCACTGATGCACCTGAAGAAACTGGCTCTCTTCAGACAACTCAAGTCATTCAAACAACATCTACAGAGACAGAAAAACGTGAGGAACCAGTGGTGGCGCGCGAGAAGATCCTTCAGAGGAGATGGTGGTAGCAGCTGCACCCCTGTGGTAGCATCAGCATCTACAGAAGAACCAGTGGTAGCATCAACATCAACATCAACATCTACAGATCGTTCAGAGGATCAACATCTATAGAAGAACCTGTGGTAGCAGCTGCACCCCTGTGGCCACGAACCTTGCCGTGGAGATGCAGGGACACCTTCCCACGCTACAGCAAGGAGGAGAGGAAGATGGAGCCGCGGCGGAAGATGGAGCTGCGGCGCCTGAGCCTGGCAGCGGCGGAAGATGGAATCGCGGCGCCTGAGCCTGGCAGCGGCGGAAGATGGAGCCACGGCGCCTGAGCCTGGCAGAGGCAGAAGATGGAGCCGCGGCGCCTGATCCTGGCAGCGGCGGAGACGGAGCTCGATGTGCTGGAGTCACCGGCGCTATCTTGCTGCCGGAGACGGAGCTCGAGGTACTCGGAGGTGGGGAGCTCGAGGTGCTGGGTGCGGGAGCTCGAGGAGCTGACGCCGGCGACGGGGTCCTAGTGCTAGGGATGGAGCTCGAGGTTCTGGCCGGCGGGAGATCGAGGTTCTGGCCGGCGGACGGAGGTTCCGCGCGGTGGATCGCGACGAGCGGACGGAGAACTGGGTACTGGATTGTAATGATTTCAAATTTCGGAAGGGCCTTATTGTAAAATTGATTTGTTCACGATTCCGCCTCCCCTGGAGTCATCTATTACCGAACGGAGGGAGTACTAGTTGTGAATAGCTAGCATACTGACACTCTTCGTCGAGGTCAAAGAGGGCTATGTTGAAGCTGGAGAAGCGCGTGCAGACATAGGCTTTCGACTTGGGGTCGTACTCGGTGAGCTCTCTGCAGCAGACGAGGTGAAGGGCCCGCAGCGCCTTCTCGTCGTCCGTGAGTTCCGGGTCTGGCTCCAGCAGCCGCGCCATCTCCTCCGGCGTGAGCTCCGGCACGCTGTCCGTGTCCGTCGTGTATGACTCCGTTTCTGACCCCGTTGTGTCCGCATCCGTCTCCTCCATGTGTGACTCTGTCGTGTAGGCCTCCGTCTCAGCCATCTCGCACTCTCGCCGAGGAGTGTAAATTGTTCGCCGATTTGACTAGGGCGACGCTAGGCGCCGGCGCACCGGCCCGAACGGTTCGGCCGGTCCAACCCCAGCCACCCGATCCAGCGAGCAGCCGTCCGATCTGTGCGTTGACTTCTTTCTCTCTCCTTCATCCTCTTCGCACGCAGCGTGAGCGTGGCTCCATGTCGCCTGGCTGCCCCCCTGGCCCGTCAGCCGCTACCCCCTCATCTGCAACCCCTCTCTCCGCCACTCCCGTGCTGCTGGATGCCACACTCGCCGCCAGTCGCCGCCGTCCAGATCCACGCATGCAGCAAAAACTTCGCCCGTGGGTTGCAGCTCCCCCTCGCTAGTGATGGCCGCGGCTCCGGCAACACCAGTCGTCGGTTGCAGCTCCGCTGGATGCAGCTCTTGTTGCCGCCGGTTGCAGCTCCGCTGGATGCAGTTCTTGTTGCCGCCGGTTGCAGCTCGACGTCTGCCGTTGCCGCTGGCATGTGGCTCCCATGGCCGCCCATTGCAGCTTTCTATTGCACGGTCATAGCAAACAGAGAAAACGGTTGCAGCATAAAAGTCTGTCATCGTCGTTGCCCTTTGTAGCTCGTCGCTGCATGTAGCACCCATTGCGTTCTAGAAAAAAGAATGGATGTTGCAAAACGTGATGTCGGTTGTAGCAAAAAACTACGACGCTTGCCGCAAAATTGTCATCGCTGCCGTCGCGGGTCACAACTTGGTCGTGATGGATGCAGCAAAACGTGATGCCGGTTGTAGCAAAAAGTGCGCTAGTTGTAGCAAAACTGCGATGCCGGCTATGTATTGTAGTAAAACGTGACGACGGTTGTAGCAAAATGCGATGCCGGTTGTAGCAAAATGTTATGCCGGTTGAAGCATTTAGCAAAAATTGCGACATTAGTTTTTTGCTAGGAGCAGCGCCGCCCCGTGCTCGCCGTTCAGCGTGTGCACTGTGGACTGTGGTTGCAGGCTTACAGCTCTGATTGCAGCACCCCGATAGATGCTTCCGTAGCTTCACCGGCGGGGACTCGAAGCTGTAGTTGGGCGGAGGCCATGGCTGAGATCCGAGGGGTGTAGACGGCCATGGCCGTGGGGAGCTAGCGCGGATACAAATTGAGGAGGAGGATGGCAGAGGGGCTCGCCGGCCATGAAGGAGGGGTGCGGTGTTGCGCGCCGTCGCAGTGAGCACTCGTCGCAGATGAGAGCTTTTGGAGGTTGCGAGCAGCCTGGGAAGGCTGTGTGGAGGAGCAGAGCTGCGATGGATGGGCTGGAGGTGGAAGAAGAGGAAAAGTCATGCGGGACCCACCATATACACGCGTCTCACGCGGGATGGTTGTTTGTGTGTTCGTGTGAGCCGGCGTGGCCCGCGAGCCGGCGCAAAGTTCGGCCGGCGCACCGGCTCCAATCGTTTTCCATTTGACTAGCGCGCCTCGGCCTCGCTCTACTCCCACCTGAGAAAACCAAACCCGAACCAGCGATTGCGAATTTTGGGAGGTACTCAATGGCCGGCGTGCGCGTCCTACATATATATACAAGCCTGGCGGCTTCGACCATGAGAGGGACTCGTG
The DNA here is from genome assembly GCF_018294505.1 of Triticum aestivum. NCBI lineage: Eukaryota > Viridiplantae > Streptophyta > Magnoliopsida > Poales > Poaceae > Triticum > Triticum aestivum. The sequence continues at coordinate 136,255,087 of NC_057798.1, read as the reverse complement.
AGGAGCTTCCGTCCATGAGAGGGACTCGTGAGGAGCTTCCGTCCATGAGAGGGACTCGGGAGGGCCAAATCCTATTCGGCGCCGCTTACAATTAAGACGTCGTAACCACCAAACCAACCAACTTGGTATGTTTGCACGGTGGGTTGTTCGGCCTTTAATTTGTCTTCCTCTTTCATCGTATTTTTCCTCTTCCTTTTAAAAATTCGTGGAAACAAATTGCGAAAGAAACTCATGAACTTTTTCCTTGAAAATAGATGAACTTTTCCCTCTTTCCATATTTTTTTCAAATTCGAGAAATTTTCTTTTTGTTCATGTTTTTTTTTAAAATGGATGAACATTTTTTTCAAATCCAATGAACTTTTTCCATATTCAATGAACTTTTTTCGAATTAGATGAACTTTTTTCAGTTTGGATGAAAAGTTTTCAAATCCGATGAACGTTTTTATGAATTTGATGATTTTTTTTCAAATTGGATGAACCTTTTCAAAATTCGATGAACAGTTTTCAAATTCGATGAACATTTTTCAAAATCGATGAACTTTTTTTGAATTTGATGAACTTTTTTCAAATTGGATGAACCTTTTTTCAAATTTGATGAACAGTTTTTGAATTCGATGAACTTTTTTCCGAATTCGAAGAACCTTTTTTCGAATTCGATGAACTTCTCTCAATTTGATGCACTTTTTCGAAATTGATGAACTATTTCCTGAGAATAAGAGTACATACTATAGCAAACCTATTGGTTTTTTTCCTAATAAAATCAGTACATACCATAGCAATTTTTGGCGAGAGAAAAAAGAAAGAAACAACCGATCGAGCGGCCGAGTGGGCGACTAGCGAGCGAGCAGCGGAGGCCAACGAGCGAGCAGCGGGGTCAGCGAGCGGCTGGGGCTAGCGAGCGAGCAGTGGGGGGCAGCGACGCTGCTGGGCCAGGCCCAGCCAAGCAACGCAGCCAGTTGCACGGGCGCTGGTTTCCTCTACTGGCGCATAAGGCGCGAGCTCTCCTCGGGAGGAAACGCTAGGCAAAAAGAATTATCAGTTTTGATAGAAACTTTGCTAGATCAAGAGGAAATCTTCTGGGCTCAGAGAGGCAACGTTAGATGGCTTCGTAGAGGGGATCGCAATAGCCAATATTTCCATAATTTTGCCTCTGCTAGGAAGAGGAGGAATCTGATCAAGAAATTGAAGGATAACAATAACGGGTGGGTAGAGGGAAATGATAACCTCAACCCACTTATTTCAAATTATTTTACTGGCCTCTTTTCCTCTGATGTTACAGATTATGATCAAGGCTTGCTGAATACGGTGAAACCAAAACTTACTACACAAATGAACACAACATTGATGGAGCCGTACACACGGGAGGAGGTGCGGAAAGCCTTGTTTCAGATTGGGGATATGAAGGCACCCGGGCCTGATGGGCTGCATGCAATTTTCTTTAAACGCTTCTGGCACATCCTAGGCGATGAACTTACGGATGAGGTGCTAGAGGCAGTCCACAACAGGAAGATACCAACCGGTTGGAATCAAACTAATATTGTGTTAATTCCAAAGGTTGACAGCCCGGAGCTAATCACTCAATATCGACCTATCAGTTTATGCAATGTGGTCTATAAGATCATATAAAAAATGATTGCAAACAGGCTCAAGAAGATACTTCCAGAGGTAATTTCTCCAACACAGAGTGCTTTTGTACCTGGAAGACTAATTACTGACAATGTGTTAGTAGCTTATGAATGCTTTCACGCAATAAAGAAGAAGACCCATGGATCAAATGGAATTTGTGCAGTAAAATTGGACATGATGAAGGCATATGATAGATTAGAATGGGGATTTCTAGAACAAATGATGCTGAAATTGGGGTTTCACCCAGCCTGGGTGGAAATGATAATGCAATGTGTCTCCTCAGTGACCTATAAAATAAGGTTCAATGGAGTGGAAACAGAAGAGATACTACCATCAAGAGGTTTACGGCAAGGAGATCCTCTATCTCCTTATTTGTTCTTAATTTGTTCAGAAGGGCTTTCTAGTCTATTAGACCATGAAGAAGAAGTGGGTGGTATTGAAGGGATACGTGTTTGCAGAGATGCACCATCTATTTCCCACTTGCTTTTTGCTGATGATTCGCTGATTCTTATGAAAGCAAATGTACAGAATGCAAACACACTGAAAAGAATTCTAGAAGTTTACTGTGGGAGTAGTGGTCAGTGTGTAAGTACTACTAAATTGAGTATTTTCTTCAGTCCGAATACAAGTGTGCTGGTTAGGGAAGAGATATGTGTAAGTCTGAATATTCTAATTGAAGCATTAACAGATAAATATCTGGGTCTCCCCACTATTGTGGGAGTTGATAGAAGTGACTGTTTTCAACACCTTATAGACAGAATTTGTCAGAGAATTAAGGGTTGGAAGGAGAAGATGCTCTCAATGAAGGGGGAAAGAGATTTTGTTGAAGGCAGTGGCCCAGGCAATTCCCTCCTATGCTATGTCCGTTTTTAAACTCCCCAAAAACATTTGTAAGGCAATTACAGATGAGATTGCAGGTTTTTGGTGGGGGGATAGTGAGGAAAAGAAAAAGATGCATTGGTTTGCATGGTGGAAGTTATGCATCCCGAAGAGTAAGGGTGGTTTGGGGTTTAGGGACCTGCACAGTTTTAATCTTGCTTTACTAGCAAAACAGTGTTGGCGCTTACTCCAGAACCCCGAATCTTTGTGTGCACGAGTTCTAGGTGCAAAGTACTACCCTGATGGAAATATTCTTATGGCGGGACCAAAAAAGGGCTCTTCTTTTACTTGGCAAAGTATTGTATCGGGTATACAAACTTTTAAGAGAGGATGCATTTGGCGGGTGGGTACGGGCTCACAGATTAATATCTGGAATGATCCTTGGATCCCTACTAGTGAAACAAGGAAAATTATAACTCCAAGGGGAGCTACTATGCTAACCAAGGTGGAGGAGTTAATTGATCCCTATACTGGGCAGTGGGATGAGATATTGATCAGAGATGTTTTTTGGCAAGTTGATGCACATAGAATCTTGCAAATACCTCTCAGAGTGCAGGTGATGGAAGACTTTGTATCATGGGACTATAACAGATCGGGCGTTTTCAATGTGCGATCAGCCTATCATGTGCAATTCCAACACCAATTTGGAGGTAGGGAGAACTTAAGCGCATCACAAGGTAGCAGTCCAAATCATATCTGGAAACGTGTGTGGGGACTGAGAATTCCTGGCAAAGTTAAACATTTCGTGTGGAAGGTGATTAGGGGAGTTTTACCATGCTATGGTACCCTTGCAAACCGCCATATTCCAGTGACGGGACAATGCCCAATATGCAAGACAGGATATGAGGATTCGCAACACTGCTTATTCACATGTAAGAGGGCAAAGGATATTTGGAAGGAGCTGGGACTAGAGTCTGAAGTTCTGCAAGCTGTGAAGGAGGACCGGTCAGGCGCATCCACTCTGGCTACTCTCTTAGATCGTCAAACTTCAAAAAACGATCTATCCGTGGCCGAATTAGCTGCATTGGCAAGGTGGTATATTTGGTGGCAACGACGACAAATTGTTAAGGGCGAGATAGTCCGACATCCGCACCAAACCTCCATTGCAATACGAGTTTTAGCAACAAACTTTATTCGCTCTTTCACACCGAACCAACCGATGATTAAGCGTGATCATATGTGGCACAAGCCAAGGAAAGGAGTGGTTAAAATCAATGTGGACGCAACTTTCAATGTCGAAAACTTGGCTGCCGGTACAGGAGCAGTGGCACGAGATGAGCATGGTGACTTTATAGCGGCTGCTTCTTGGTTCATACCGCATGTGGTGTCAGTGGATACGGCAGAGATGATTGCTATCCGGAATGGTTTCTATTTGGCTGGCAAAATTGGCTGTAACATAGTACACATTGAATCGGATAGTTCAAATGCAGTGAGTGCTCTCAATTCTGAAACTGTCCTGGGACAAGAAGCGGCTATCCTACTAGAGAACAAAGAGATGGGCCTGGACTATGCGAAATATGAAGTAAGTAACTGCCCTCGGGAAGCAAACTGCGTTGCTGATTGTATAGCTAAGTCATGTCTAGCTACTGGATCATCACAGTTTTGGGAAGGTACCATCCCAGACTTTATTTCTCATCATGTTGTAAACGATCTTGCCATTATATGAGAAATAAAGTTTTACCCCGTCAAAAAAAGGAAACGCTAGGGTTTCTCTATGTCCGGACCAGAGGGCTGACCGGGCTGCGCCCGTGAACCACGGGCCAAGGCCCATGGAACCAGCACCACTCGCCAAGATCGCACGGCCCAAACCACGAGGGCTCCTATATTCTTTTGCACAGTACGTGCCGGTGGGACCGCGAGTGACCGCAAGAGCTATATCTGCCATTAAGCGAGATTTTTTTGTTGAGAAAACCTGTATTATTCATACTCATATCAGAAATATTGCGAAAGAAAATTTAGACCTAAGATCCAAGAAAATACAAACTCCTATGACTAAGAATTACAATTAAATCTCTTGAAAACATCTTTTTCACGGCATCAATCTCTACTCGAAGAAATACTCCAAAGACTTCAGTGAAGATGCTGTAATTGGACTGAAGCAACGATGTTGTCACCCTTTCACACGCATGAACATTACCAACAATGGTTTTTGAAAGCGTCTGAGTTGCTCATTCAAAAAGATGAAAAGTCTTGATTGATGAACGTATTTGGGCATGCCATCAAATCACTATATCAAGATGGTAGATTTTCTCGTGTAGCCTTCTATGGAAACGAAACGATCCATTAGCGCATTTAAAACAAATGAAGTGGGGAGAAAAACGGCGCAGCTGCGATTTGAACCACTGATAGTAGTTTCTTCCAAGTGCTGGTAGCCACCAAGACGGGATGTACTGCGCGTTAGTTTAGAAGGGCACAAATTATTTGAAGGAAATACGTTAGGTTTTCTCTGGCTTTCCTATTTTTAGTTTTTTCTTGTTTTCCACTGGTTATTCTTATTTTCTTTCTCTATTTTAGTGGATTTTTTTTATATTTTTCGATTTTATTTGTTTTTCTTAGGTTTTATTTCTTTTTTCTTCGCTTTTTCTTCTTTCTTTCTCATTTTTCATATGTTTTTCCTTTTCTCTCTCTTATCTCACTGTTTTTGATAAACTTTTTAAAATATATCTAATACATTTTTTAATACACGCGTAATATTTTCCAAATACAAGTTTAACTTTTTTTAATACATGGTCAATATTTTTTCTATACATATTTCTAACATTTTTTAAAATATCATACTAACATTTCCTGAAAACATGGTCAACATTTTTCTCTACATATTTACAATTTTTGTTTTACAAATGCTTATTTTAAAAAATTCAAATAGTTTACCATTTTTTAATACAAGGTCAACATTGTTTCTACACATATTTAATATCTTTTAAATACAAGTGTAACTTTTTTTGTATACATGGTCAAAAAACATCTACACATATTTACCATTTTTCAAAAACAAGTTGAATTTTTTTTTAATACATGGCCAACTGTTTTCTGTACATATTTAGTATCTTTAACTAACATTTTTTAATACATGATCAACAATGTTTCTATACATACAAAGTTTCCAGTGCTTTATTAACATTTTTCAAAAAAAATCTCAACAATTCTGTAATACTTGTTCAATATTTTTTTCCGAATGCTTGATTAACATTTTTTCAGATAATTTTTCAACATTTTTCAAGTACTTGTTCAACATTTACTGAATGCTTCATTAACATTTTTCAAATACTTGTTCAATATTTTTCCAATATTTCATATAGAGTGTTTTTATTTTTTATATATATTTATATATATTTGTATATATATATATATTCAGAATGTTTTGAAGAATAAACAAAAGTACAAAAACATAGAAAAAACAAAAACAGAAACTGTAATAAAACAGAAAAGGAGGCTGTGGCATCCACGTTAGTGGGCCGGCGCACATCACTCGCCCACTTCAGCTGAGTCAGAACCTAGAAGACTCGCTAAAGGCGAGATATAGGGTCGCCTGCGCGCGACGCTCTGGCAAACATGGAAAACCCTATTCGCTGCTAGCTGCGAGGAATTGTCGACGTGGATGAGACTTGCCTGCTCCCCGCGCGTGTGCCCATCCGTGCTCCCGCGTACGTGGCTTGATTTGATTGGAACAAAATAAGGCCCGGCCCCACCCCCTTAAAATCAGGGGGAAGATGATTAGATTAGAAAGAAAAAAGAAAAAAGAACAACCGTAGGATGATGTGGGAGCACGGATGGGAGCATGGAGAGGGAGCAGGCAAGTCGGATCCTTGTCGACGTAACACACAGGTGAAACCCCGCGGCGCTGTCAATGGGCTTGCCCATTAATCTTTCTGGAAGGATCCTCGAATCGTTTTCCTTTGTTTCTACCGGCTTTCTTATTTCTTCTTTGTTTTTTTTTCGTTTTTTCTCTTTCTTTTATTATTCCTTTTCTTTTTTTGGTAGTTTTTAAAAAAATCATATTTGGAAATTTGTTCAAAATTTTTGAAAAATGCCCTTTAAAAAAACGATCATATTTTAGAATTTTGTTCATAAATTAAAAAATGTTCGGGAAATCCAAAAAAATCTTTTCTTTCAAAAACTGTCCGGAATGTGTTGGTTTCAATATTCAAAATTTTCAGAAAATGTTCCCACTTTCAGAAAGTGTTGACAAATTTCAAAAATCGTTCATATTTTTATTTTTTCAGGTTATTCTCAAATTTTCCCAGTTTCAAATTTTGTTCACTTGTTTCAAAATATTTTCATGTTTCCAAATTTTGTTTTGGAATTTGGTAAAATGTTCCCGTTTCAACATAATTGTTCATCATTTTCAAAAAATGTTCCTGTTTTTCACAAAAGTTATAGTTTTTTAATATTTTATTCAGCAATTTCGAAAGTGTTTACGTTTCACAGAACAACCTTTTTTTTCTAACACTGCGTTCGGATGTCTGAATTAGACCCATCGAATTGGATATGGTATTGACCACCTGCCAATTCAGACGTTCGGATGTATACCGAATCGAGCGAACCGAAACGGGGCCAATACAGAGCCGAATCAGCCTACACGCGCGCAACCCTCCCACGATACGGAGGTCCGACCCTCCGATTTGGGTTGAATTGGCAAGTCCCGCAAAACAAAATGCTTCGAGACAGATCTCGCTCGCGACCTGTCTTTTCTCCCTGCGCGAGACACAAGCCCCAGCCAGCGGTGGCGCAGGTATGGATCCCACGCCATGGCCCTCCTCCCCCCTCCTCTCTCTAGTGGCGGCGGAGCTTCAAGCTCTCACGGCTGCCGCGCCTTTCCGAGCTCCTTCCTCTGCCGCACGAGGCGGCGCCGCGACTGCATCTGGCCGGTGCAACCCCTCCATCCCGACCATCTCCCTGGCCAGCGCGCCTTCCATCTCGGCCATCTCGCTGGCTCCCCTACCGCCTGCTGACCTCCTCTTCCATGTTCTTCTTCCCCTCCCATGGATCCCCTTCTTTATCTTTTTTTTCCTTACCTAGCCAAGTTTCTCCTGTTCCCTTGTTCTGTTCTTCCCATGTTGTCCATGTTCCCATGAATTTTGATTTGATGCATAAGACACAAAGCACATGCAATTCCATAGTTTGTCATCCGAACATGATTTGGTATTGCGATTCCATGGCCCAATTCCATGAGCATCCGAACATGTGAATTCGTATTCATGTTCATTACAGTTTCCTCCCCGAATTGGAATTGAAACCAATTCAATACAGAGGTCTCCAATACAGACATCCGAACAGAGCGTAAGTTGCTTTCAGAATACCTAAACAAATTCGGATCTACACAACGTATTGGTCAGACATGATTGCTAGCTTAGCTGGTTCTAACACGTCGTGTATAGCATTCGATCCTGTGTTCGAATCCTCGTGATTGCAACAATTTTTGAAGCTACCTTGCCTGTCTTCATGGGCCAACATAGTCGGAGACAGCGGCATATAGAGAGGTCCCAGCGAGCGCACCGCCCTCCTCCCCTCCCGCGCATCCCTGTTTGTTTGGCCCATTAGCGGGCATGGACACCCAATAATTTTTTGCTTTTAGTTCTCTCTTTTGTGAGATAATTTGGAATTTCAAAAATTTCAAAATTTCAAAAGGCTGAATTTTGGAAAAAAATGTTTCAGCAATCATAAAATGTTCAAGGGTTAAAAAATGTTCGTACATTTCAAAAAAAGTTCATCAACTCAATAAATGTTCATGATTTCATGACATATGTTACTGTATTAATTTTTTTTCACAATTTCAAAAAAACATCATGAATAATTATGAAAATGTGCAAAATTATTGGCAAACTTTGAAAAAAATCGCAATTAAAATATCAGACAATAAATCATGATATTTCATGAATTGAAAAAATGTACATGAAAAACAAAAATGTTTCTGAATTAAAAAATGTAGTCACGCATTTTAAAAAATGACCGCCTATGCATAAAACTTCTTCACGAGTTCCAAAAAAATGTACGCAATTGAAAAAAAATCATGAATTCAGAAAATGTTGAAAAATTTAAAAAGAACCGTAGATTTTAAAAAATATTTGCTATTTCAAAAAATGAACATTTTTTTAAATCGGTGAACAAAATTTTAATTGAAAAAATGTTCACGTTCGTTTGAAGAAAATGGTCAAATTTCCAAAAAATATTCACCGACTTGAAAAAGATGTTCCTAGATGTCAGAAAATATTCGATAAATTTGGAAAGAAAGAAAAAGAAAAAATGAAAAAGAAGTAAAAAATGAAATGAAAAGAAAAAGAATAAAAAAACTAAACAAATAAAAAGAGAAAAAAGAATTAACAGTTTGGGAAGGTGAGGTGAGAACCCATTACGAGGAAGAAGAAAGATAATAAAACGACCACCGGGAGGATGATGAGTACACGGTCAACCGGAGTCGAACACAAGAACAAGATTTGCTATACATGAACCTTGTCGCCTAGGAAAACCACCGGACTCCGATGCAGCGAACACAACAAGCTACCGCCGGAGAGGGCAATCGTCTGCCCTATTGCTCCGGGCCGTGGAGCTCCGCTCCTGCCAGTAGATAGCGAGGACCGAGGACAATTACTAAGGAGTCACGTGTAAATAATAGACCAACGAATCCTCTCCACGCCGGTCCCAAAGAAGCCACATGCAAGGAATAAAGCAAGCTCAAATGTGTCAACGTGTTGAAACCAGATGGTACGTAAGTTCCCGAGCGATGCCGCCGGGAGGGCAATGACGCATAGCGTCGCCGTCGCTGAACCCAAAACGTTGGCCAAGGGTTTTCACCTGCAAACCTGGTACAGGTAAGAGACCCTCAATGATACCCTCAAGAGGTAAGTGACACCCGCATGCATCATAGTGGCTTGCGCTGAAGCATGGAGTTTATGATCAGATCCTCACCATAGCCACCTGAGGTACCAAGGGACTAACCCGAGACCTTAAGATCTAGACTAGGGAGCCACCACAGTCAAAACCATGACGACGCCAGGATCACCCACCACCCCTCCCCTTGATACCCACATAACCAAAAGGAGGGGCCACCATTGCCACAACGCTGCTCGCCGTAGAGCCAGGCGCACAGCCTTGCACCCAAGAAAGCCGCCCCGGCATCCCAGACTTGGACACCACCACCATTGGAGCAAGGGTTGTCCAAAAACCACACACCTAGACACAGACATAGCCGGGATGGATCCACCATTGTCCAGAGCCAAACTGTTGGGAAACTTAGTAGAAAACAAAAAACGCCATACGATCACCCATGATCAATGAAGATGCATAACGAGTTTGGATCAACGATCGTTACCGACTTCGGGAGTGCAACGGAAGTAGACGAGTTGGTGTAGATCGTACTTGGAGTCCCTCGAACGTTGATGACGGTCCCGCGAATAGCCCTCAAACGATCCTCGAATGGAAGACCGAAAGCACGATCTCTACTTGGTTGCAAGCGTATGGTCTTCATGATCCGGCAGCGCTTCGCCGTCCAGAGCTAATCGTCGTTGGAGAATTAGAGGGAGGAGACTAGAACCACACTAGGCTTCTAATTATGAGAAATAGAGGTGTCTAGGGCTAGCTCTAATTAGTCAACTAGGACCAAGAAGAACTAGAACTAGATCAACTAGAGGAGGCTCCAAACTTGTGTTTTTCTATTGGGCACCAAACCTCCACTATATATAGGTTAGAGGGGAGAGGGAGGTCTGCCACCCTCCTTGGGGCGTCCAACCAAGGGGAGGAGGAGTTGGACTCCTCCCCTACTCCTATCCGGCCTCCTTCCTTAGGGAATGGGCGCCTCTCCTGAAAGAACATGCGGTGCCCCCATGTTTGGTTTTGATAATTGATGACAATATATATGGACTAATGTCCGCCTTGAGTTATATTTGAAGGATTTGTCCATAGGCATTTGTTGAAGTCCATGTGTTGGTTTCAAGGAGTTTATGAGATGACCAAGGTGCTATTCAAGGAATTATCCAAAGATTGGTCATGTAGAAGACATGATACAAGGTTGATCAAGACTAAGTCAAAGTGTGAATCAAGTTGATCAACACGCAAACCGTAGAAGATGTACCGAAAGGGATCAAGTGATCCCATGGTATGGTAAGCATTGTCCATTACGCTTTGTGTACTAACTCATGGTCTACGTGAGAGTTCTATGTGGGGTTAGGTATGTTTCCATGGCCTTGCGTCAAGAGGAAGATCTCATACAACCCATGGAGGATGACATCAAGTGGTGATCATCATCAAGATTGCGATGTGCAAGTTCAAGTGGAGCATCATGAAGGGATCATGCTTGAAGCTTGCCATCCATTTGGTGACGATTGACTTGTGAAGATGTGCCAAAGAGTGGCTCACCCATAGTGGAGTATGGGGGAGCAATCTACTTGTCTTCATTAAGCCAACGCAATCAAGAAATGTGGTCCAACTTGAGGAAGTCAAGTGTCATCATCTAGCTCAAGTGGACTATGTGCAAGGCAAAGGTTTGCCCTTGATGGGTTTTCAATTTTATCGGTCTCATGGTGGTAGTTGGGAGACCGGGTTATAGGATCGATTGCCGTACTATCAAGGAGGGGGTTCTCAAGTAAGTAGCTTGATCATCATTCATAGAGAGCTCAAACCATTGCATCATTGCATCACCTTTCTTGGTTCTTGTTTGGTTTTTCTCTCTGTGAGTTTTAGAGCTTATGGTCATCCTCATGACAAGCTCGAGTTCATCGAATACAGAGTTCATATGCATCTTCTATGATGTTTTTTTGAGGTTGGAGTTTTTGCTGGTTCTTCGTTCATATAGGTTTGAATATCTATATCATTGTTATTTTTCTACCGCTTCTTCTTACTTTAACCAGCTATTGTTTGGATGGTACTTGTCGTCATCTATTCAACAAGCTTGAGTTTGCTCAATTCGGAGCTCATATGCAGAAGTTATGGACGTTCTAGTTTTCTTGCTCCTTCTGTTTTGCTTGGGCAGTTTTTCAGTTTGAGAGGTAGTAGAGTGGTAGTACCTCTCCCCCGAGCGGTATTAGGCGGTACTTCCGCTGACCAATACCACTTCCACTTCCGCCTATTCTTCTGTTACCCAATCTGCTTGAGCGGTAGTAGAGCAGTAGTAGAGAGCGGCAGTACCACTCTAAGTGGTAGTACTGCTCCCCTGAGCAGTACTACCTCTCCCGCGAGCTGTACTACCTCTCCGGCAGAACTACCATTCATGTTTTTCTATCTCGTTGGGTTGTTCGAGTAGTAGTACCGCTTGTGCACGACTTGTGG